>NC_056728.1:404548655-404571155 GCF_019279795.1 Protopterus annectens
TATAAGTCAGCACTAAAAATTAAAAGCACTACACCCTCACTCCCCATTGGCCCTTGTTTTCAATTATAAAGGAATTACCAATATTATTCTAGCATGTCCAAAGGTCAGTTGTCAATCTCCTCTCCGGTCCAGCTGGTGAATATGGGAATCTTGAGGCAATGTTACAACTGCCTCATGTACACAGACAGCCCTCTCCTCCTCCCAACAAATTCCAACACATGTGAGAGATGCAACCATATAGCCAAACTGGAGGCTAAGCTCTCTCAACTCAGTACTGGCATAACCAGTCAGGAGGAGAAGGAAACCACACTCACTACAATTCCAGTCTCACATAGACCTACTATGACAGCAAACCAAACACATAATCACACAAAAACATACTCGGAGGCTATAAATAAAGATCTGCCTAAGCAGCAGAGACCTCCAAAGCAGACACCCAAGCAACCGCTACCCCAAAACAAAACACGTGCAACACATATCTCACAAAGCCAGTGTGCCGAACAGTCACAGCCCTTAAGGCTAAACAACACACCTGATACACTTGTAATAGGTGACTCTATCGTCAGGCACACTGACGTCCCGCTCACCAGGCTGAACAAGGAGAAGGTCACGGTGAGCAGCCTGTCTGGCGCTAGGATCTGCCACATAACACAAGCACTCAGGTCACTCCAAGGCAAGTACAAATATGACTCAGTCATTGTCCATGCTGGTGTGAATGACCTGAGACGTACCTCCCTGGACTACATGAAAAGAGACATAGAAGAGCTCTCTGAGCATGTAGCCCAGGCTGGTATGACCCTGACCTTGAGTAGCATCTTACCCTCACCGAGAATGATGCCACAATATGAAGACAAGATGATCAATTTCAACAATTGGCTTAAGTATTGGTGTCATTCAAAGGGGATCCAATGCCTGTCAGCTTGGGATGATATACACGACAAGCCACGATGCTTTGCTAGGGACGGCTTGCACCTGTCACCCCTGGGCTTTTGTATATTGGCAAAGGCTCTTGCTACCCCCATAGTGCCTTTTTTAGGCAAGGCTCAAAAGACAAACCCACCTCCATAGGTATCACAAGGGATAAGAAACTAAAAGTAATGCTACTCAACGCCAGAAGTCTAAACCTCAAGATGCATGCACTCGAAACTCTCCTTAGCATGGAGAACATCGATATCTGTGCAGTAACAGAAACCTGGTTCAGGACTCCTGAGAGCACCCCAGCACTACCAGGTTATACCTCATACCATGCTTTTCGGCCCCAAAACTTGGACCGAACCACAAAAGGAGGGGGAGTATCGATATTCATCAAAGATACCCACACCTCCAGGTTGGTGGCAAAGCACGAAGCATCAGAGACTATCCATGTGCAACTAACAGTGGGTAAAACTGCCTTCCAGTTTATAGCCTGCTACAGACCACCCTCCCAAACCCAGGAACCCCACTCGGCCTTCCTGAGAACACTGGAAAATAAGAAGGTCTCTCCGAACACCATTATATTGGGTGACTTCAACTACCCAAACATAGATTGGGAACATTACTCTAGCTCCAACACCCTTGCCCAAAGGTTCCTAGAATTCATAAACTCAAATGCTATAGAACAACTTGTTACCACTCCCACAAGAGGGGAAAACATACTGGACCTGATCATCACCAACATGGGGACTCTATGCTCCAGACCAGAAGTGTATCCCTCACTGGTAAGATCAGACCATAAACTGATCTCACTGGATATTCACATCCTGACCCCACCCCCTGCCCAGAAAACCACAGTGAAAAACTTCTCTAAAGCAAATTTCACACTCCTCAAAACCAAGGTGGAATCCTTCAAAGCCCCCGGGCCTGTGGAAAATACGGCCCAGACCGCAGAATCCTTTATAAATGCATTCTATGAACACCTTCAGGAATGCATGGATCTTGCAATCCCAAATAAAACCAAGACCCAATCCTCCAAAGGCAGACGACCTGTCTGGTGGACCCCAGCCATAAACAAACTATACAATAGAAGGAGGAAGCTACTACATGATAGAGCAAAATCCCAAAAAGGGAAGGCATCTCTGATCAGTATTAGCAAAAAACTAAGGGCACTCATAAAATCGTCAAAGGCCAGCTTCGAGAGAAAAATTGCACAGGACATTAAGGATAATCACAAGGCTTTCTTTTGTTACGTTAGGAACCTGGGTGGGAATTCCCAGATATGCTCAGAATTAGTCCAAAATGACAAAAAATACACCGAACCCACAGACATTGCCAACATCCTAGCTGACAGGTTCAGCACAAACTTCTCCCCCCCCCCCACCAAAAGGGCAAATATCTATCCCAGCAGAGTGCTGCCCCCCTGACATCTCATATGCTCAGGTGGGAGCCGCCCTCTCCAAAGCAAAAAACACAGCATCAATGGGACCAGACGGTGTACCAGGCTGCGTCCTACATGAACTCCAAGAAGAGCTAAACCCAAACATAAAACTACTGTTCAATCTCAGCCTTACTACAGGATATGTACCCAGAGAGTGGCGTACAGCAACAGTGGTCCCTCTCCACAAAGGTGGTGCCTCAATGGACCCTGGAAACTATCGCCCCATAAGCCTGACTAGCTTGGTCTGCAAAGCTATGGAAAGGATCATCATGGACCTCATAAATAAAGATATTGGGGACCTACAGACACTGGATCCTACCCAGTTCGGCTTTGTTAAGGGCAGATCCTGCCTCTTAAACCTTGTTGACTTCTTTGAAACAGTCACCAAGGCCATTGACGAAGGGAAGGTGGTCCACACAGCCTATCTGGACCTCGCAAAAGCCTTCGATACAATACCCCACTCGGGCATTATAGATAAGCTCACCAGCTTAAATATAAACCCCTATGTCACTAGATGGGTTGCAAACTGGCTCAAGGACAGAACCCACATGGTTAGAATTGCTGGAGCTATGTCAGACTCCAAACCAGTTACAAGTGGCGTCCCACAAGGCTCAGTCCTGGGACCTCTCTTGTTTGGTATATATTTCTCGGAGGTACAGGCCAACACGGAAGGACTGTGGCTGACCAAGTTCGCAGATGACTGCAAACTGGGCACCATAATCGACTCTCCAGCCGACACAAGCATCCTCCAAAAGGGCCTCATAGAAACAGACAACTGGTGCCAGAGCCATGGCCTCAAGCTAAATGCCAAAAGTGTATAGTCATCCCCTTTGGCAAAACAAAGTGCCCACAAATTACCACATAGGTGGTAATCCATTAAGTACAGAAGAAGTAATTAGGGACCTGGGGACCCAAGTTGATAGCAATCTCTCATTTGACAACCACGTGGCCAAAGTGGTTAGAAAAACATTTTATATAGCCCACCTAATCATGAAGGGATTCACATCTAGATTAGGGGAGGTCATCGTGCCTCTTTACTCATCCCTCATCAGGCCCATAATTGAGTGCAATGCCCCTTTTGGGATGTACCTTACCAAACACCTGCAGCAACTGGAAAGACCCCAAAAGTACCTCACCAAAAGGATCAAAGGGCTCAAACAGATGCCATATGCTGCCCGGTTAAAGAAACTCCAGCTCTACTCAGTGGCATACCACCTGTTCAGAGGTGACCTGTGCCTGACGTATAAGGCCATGTCCAACCCGGAATTAAGGGACATGCTGCACCTCAAAAAATCCAAATCCCATCGAGCTACACGCTCGAGAGACTTGAACCTCAGCACTGAAATAAATAGGACATGCTGGAGGGACAGATTCATAACCCAGAGGCTCCCTTCACTCTGGAATAAAATCCCAGTCCAGGTTAGGCAGAGTCCCTCATTGATTCTCTTCAAGAGGAGTCTTGATGAGTGGATGGGAGATCATAGGTTTACCCCGGGTATCACTTCTGTGTCACTGTTAGACAGAGGCACAGTATACTAACCTCGAAAAAGGGCATAGCAAAATTCATTTAAAATGGGTGGCGAAAGCCAAACATACTCTGGCTAGGCTTATAAATGCCCTAGGGCAGATAGCCTAGTATGAACCTATGAACCTATGAACCTATGAACCTATGGCCTTGGGTTGGACTGTGATATGTTTGTACACAGTGTATAATTGCAGCTCCTTCTTCCTCCGCTTCAAGTCGGCATAATGGTGTCAGACCTGCTCACCAGTCTAAGGGATGCCAGTGGTACTGGTGAGATCATGGGCAAGAGTTTTCCAGGCCTCCACTTTGTATTGGGTGCCCTGGTACTGGTCCTGCAGCAGTGTCACATCATGGTTTTTAACAAGGAGTCCTACCATGACCTTGGACTCCTGTATGCCCCAGTGCTGTACCCGAAAGTGCAGGCCCTCTCCAACACCTGCCATGCTGCCTACAGTGGGGAGCTACAACTGGTTATGAGCTGTATTCCTGTGTGCAAGGTTGAAATACAGCCAAATTCCCACACTTTGCCATGATTGGATGGTTTTAGATATGCAGAGCTAAGCTATGGGCAGACCTGCTTAGCTAAGGTTGGCAGTGCTTAAAGGGGCAGCACCAGCACTGCTTACCAAGGGACAAATTCACTTAGCAGTTCTACTCATTACTTGGCATTTAAATTTTAGCAATGCTTACACCCGGTAAGCATAGCTGTGCAATGCTTAGCATTGCTTAAGTTTTATTTTATAGACTATCAGCTGTATGGGATTGATTCATCATTCCTGACATATTACAATTTTGTTTACCTTCCCTGACATCCCACCATGTGCTTTCATTACATGTATTCTTGTGTGACTATACTGTATGGGGCACTTGTGTTTATATGGGGGTTTCACAAATTTATTACACTGACACCTCATATCTGGACTTACTACACTACTCTGGTTAACAAATATATGTTATTTACTATCTAATTATTAAAAAAAATTATATAGTTCGTTCACATGTAAAGTGCAAATTGTCTTCAGTGGGGATCAAACCAGGAACGACTAATTTCAAACCAAACACTCTAATCTCTTCTCTATTTCCACATTGCATCTTTTGGAAGTATATTCTTATGTAGCTCCTTGTGATGTGCAAGCTAGGCTGAGCAGAGCTGCACACCTGCTCAGCTACACTTAAACTTTATTTCAGACTGAAAAAAAAATTAAACTATTGTGTTTTATTTTTGTAATGTAGGTGGATGCACATTGCTTTCTGCAATATTATCTGTAGGGTGCTGTGCTTTTCAAACATTGGTGACATGAGAGGCTTTGCATTTGCTCCACGAACACCAACAGTGTCCGCCATACCTCTCAACTGTACAGATTTTTACAGAATGTCCAGGTTTTTGCCTAATATTTTTGGTCCATTTTTAATACAATTGTGGCTTTCTGGCAGATTAGGGGCCAAGCATTAAAGATAGCAGTTTGTAAATAGTGGCAAACATTTTGAGTTTTACACTTCGTACCCTTTGGGAAACTCATGCTAATGTGAAGTCTGTCATTCTATCGACTTTATAAGTTTATGAGAGCAATATCTCACATTTGTCCTGTTTTATATGGCTTTATCCAGATTTCTTCTGATGTTGAGAGGTAATGCTGTCCGCGGACACTCTCGCTATCTTTACATTGCTGTACGGCAATTATGGAGTGCAGGAACCATGTGTATTGTGAGAACACTGCTCTCAGACACACCCCCTGTGCTCATACACAGAACCATGTCAGTATCACAGCAGGGCAGCACACCTTCATGAATATGCATAGCGTGCTGCCATGCTGCATGGGAATGGTCTGTTCCATGCAAGAATAAGTTATTCTTGCACAGAAGTTTGCTGAATCCCAGGGTATGTGTTTATTCCCTGTGTTCATATAAATCATTTGTTTTACTTACCTGTAAATCCTCAAGTCCTACAATGGTTTACTGTAAATAGCTCCCTGAGTATGCAAAGATACTGCTGAGCTCTTCTAAAACTCTAATAGTAACTATATTACTCATTTAATTAAGTATGCATTTTCACCTTTTTATATTTGAAATATGAGAGACTGATTATACATAAGCTGTCTGAACATATTTTTGATGTCTGACGTGAGGAAAGCTGCACTAGAGAAATAATTAGCTAGGCAAAGCAGGAACATGCTGGTGTTAGTTATGAGAGCAATATCTCACATTTGTCCTGTTTTATATGGCTTTATCCAGATTTCTTGTGATCTTGTTAATGCAAGGTGGTTTCTCTTCACTCACACCTAATATCCCAATGGGAATGCTCCTGCTCTCTCCCCACATAACAAATGATATCAAACTCCTGTTTCCTTCATTCTATGGAAAAGAAACTCCTTTTTCCCTTCATTCCATGCCTTAGATTCCTTCTCTCTCTCTTTCTCTCTTCTCTTTTGATCTTATTCTCATCTAAAACTGTCTCCTTCTATCATCTCTCCATATACTTTTATTCCAGTACTTATATGTTAGTTGTAAATAATGCATCAGACTGTTACTACTTATATGGGATTTGTAAACAATGAATCAGACTGTAACTATGAACTGTATGTTCCTAAGAAGAAATGCCTCTCAGCTGTACAATGCAATGTTCCATTGCCAGTCAGTTTTAACTCCAACCTCATCACTAGTGTGCATTATTTGCAATGTTTGCTGTATTAATTGTAAATGTCTTTCTCAAAACTGCAACCTTTGTATAAATATAATCTTTAAACTATTGTAACCTAGAGTGCTATTGGAGCTTTTCACCCCAGGACTCCATTGAAAACGGGTTCAAATGGCCCAATGGACTATCCTGGTAAACCAACTGCAAATAAAATAATAAATAAAAATAAATAAATAGAGTTCTAACTGAGGCAAATGAAACATTTTTATATGTCTTTCTCATACTTCTCAACTGTCCAGATTTTTGCAGAGTGTCCAGATTTTTGCCTTATATTTTTGGTCTCTTTCTCATAAAATGTGTGGTTTTCTAGCAAATTATTGAGATTTGAAGTAATTAAATAATACTAAATAATGACAGACATTTCAATTTCAGACTTCATATTCTTCAGAAAATACATAATAATTCAAAACCTATATGGACTTTTGAAGTTTATAAAAGCAATATTAAAAATCTGTCCCTATTTTGGGGCCTTTGTCCCCCATTATTTCTGGCTTTGTCCAGATCTCCTGTGCTGAGAGGTTAAGAGTTATGGTCTTTCTCCTGCATTCACCTGATTAACATTAGTCCCTTCCAATTTGGCATTGAGACCAGCCATTCCCTAATATGGTGAAAATATGGTGAAAACTGACTGGATGATGATCATTCCACTATCACTTAGCATTTTACACCAGTACCATACTCATCCCAAGAGCCTGAGGGTTTAGATTCAACTTGCTCAGTCTTGAACTATCCTCAGTTAAAGACACAGCATATTTTTCCCAGTCTATGGATCTTATCAACAGCCAGTCCCAGGATTTTCTTTTGTCCCTTTGTAATAGTCAGCTAAAAATATGTTCTACACTCAGTCACAGAGCTCCGATCTCTGTTTCTCACCTGCTCAGACATGGACTCTGCCATACCACTACTACTACTACTATGATAACTTTGACTACTACTACAACTATTATTACTATTACTGATACCATTACTACTACTACGGCTAATGTTGCTACTGCAATTAATACTACTATGACTACTATTACTACTATAATGACTACTATTACTATTACTCCTGCAGCTACTACTCCTACTACTAATGGGGCTGGTTAGTTGCAGTCCAACTTAGGAGGGTGGTGCATAGGAGATCATGGTAACCCAGTCACAATTCCCCATACCACAAGCTGTTTTTCTTATTACAAAGGGAGATGCAATCTTGTTTTCGAGTTCTTCTTTTTTCAAGTTCTTTTTTCGAGTGCTTTTTGTTTGCAAGATTACCCAGCTCTCTCTTTTGACCCCTCCATTTTTCATCACTGCAGTCTTCACAGGGCCATCACATACTGGGCCATTGACCAGATATATTCCTTCACCAAATGTGCTTTGGCTTTTCAGATTATGCATATGTAACCAGATCCCCTACTTCCCCACCCACGTGCCACTTAGTTTACACTGCTACTTTGTGCTTTCTGTCTTCTTCCAGAATGTTGAGGAGTAGTAGTACATGTCTCAGTATGTTGCTCAAACCCTTTCCTTAGACAAAGATGAACAGGTATACCCTTGTATTTCCCCGGTCTCCCCAGCCAGCTTCACCAGTGCCCGAGCTGCTGATTGGGTGTTGGTCATGTGATTCATTGTCTCATCTTTCTCCCTCTGTGCAACAGCCCCAACTTTTGATTTGACCCATACAATGATGACAAAGAAAGAGAGAGATTTTGTAAGTCCTTAACCAACCCCTCTTCAGGGTGTGATGAGATATGCTGATGTGCTCATGATAAAGGCTGTTTTGCACAATGCCTGCTTGTGAGGCATGTACGGTTCTGCATATACACTGACATCCCACAAAAATGCTGTGCAATGTGTGGAGTGCCCAATCACTTCACGCCCCATTCTGCTACTGTATATAATCTCTGCTTGTCTTGAGTATAGTAGAGCATATAGTCATTCTGTCTCCCACCCCATAGATGGGCAAGCTGATAATGCCAACAGCTCTGAACTACTCTAAGTTACAGTTTGCTACTCAGTCCTAGGTCATCTGGGTCACTGTCTGGCCTTTATCCATCCACACTATGGAGCCAAGACAGTGAGCACTAGGATGTCAATGGCAGCACATGGACCATACATTTTTCAATGGATCCTCTTATTGGGCTACTATGAATGAAATCAGCACAACCTACTGCAAACTAGTAAATGTTTCTTCAGGAGACAGCAGGTGTGAGGTCTTGGAACATGCAGCACAAACAGACTTCAGTTTTGCTGCCATTATTGCAAGATGTAATGTAAAGTTAATGTGCTAGATGAATATGAACCTATTTTATTGATATTGTTTAACAAGATGTAGGGGTGTTACTAAGCGTGGGATTCAAGGACTAGTAATTTCAGATACCAGACAAGTGTTTGTCTGCCCAGAAGGTGTTGCCTCTCTCTATTTTAAGAGTTAGCATCAGTGTTAAAGAGATAAGCCATAAATTAACTGACTTGAGGTTTTAGGAGATGTATTATATTAATGACAGTGGGTGATAAACTGGGAAGACCAAACAACCACATCAGTGCATAAGAACTAACTGGGAACATTATAAAATTAGATCAGGGCAACATTAATAAAGTAGAGGTCCAACAGTATGACTGTACAGGACTCCAGTTCTGACCTGGTGGGACTGAGAGATGGACTTCCCGTTCTAATCTTTAAAGGGTCAAACAATGAGACTGCAAACTATACAGTTTAGAGATGTTACAGAAAAGTAATGAGTGGGTTGTTGCAGTAGTTTGGATGTGGCACAGTGTAAAATCCTGGGCTTCGCAACAACATCTGTTTGGAAGTATCACATCATGGGAAGTGGTTCATTAGAAGTATAATCATACAGGCTTGTGCTCACAGGTTATAGTCTATATCCTGCTTTAAATTCTTAAAGATCTTTGCCCACTACACTGACTGATGCAGCAGAATCTGTTAACAGCTTTATCATTATGTTTCTGATTTGGATTTTTCTTCCTGGTTTATTCTAGTTCATGTCACTGAGTATGGTATATAAATGAGCATTGTCTGTTTTTAGCTTATCACTTTGGATTCACGTCAAATCAATGAATGTAATTTTGGCCAACATGAAAAATGAAAAACATTTATCGAAAGCTCCTTTGATGAACAACTCAACAATTTTCCTTTTGCAGGGAGCAATCCTCCCTGCACCCTCCCATGATGGTGGACACCCCCACATCCTTGACTTCTATATACCAACTCCATGGTCACACAACAATGAAGAAAAAAAGGAAACTCTACTGTCAGTGAAAGTAATTTCAGCGAACAGCATTCGCTCTTTTTACATTCACTGAAATTACGTTTGATGACATGAAGAGTACCTTATCACTTTCACCATCTGAAAAAGATTTTTGTCAAACTATGATATATTGCATTTTGAAATTGCCCCTTTTGGTATTTTAATCTGGCTATAAATCCACCAAAGTGTCCTTACTCATACCCCTTTAACCCCCCTGTTCATCCATGCCCTCACATCCTTTTCCTGTTAGTAATCTTTGTGATTTCACATTTAATCTCACATCCTTGTCCTGCTATTTCTTTTTGTAAATCTGTACATATTGGATATCTTCATGTAATTCTTTGTTGGGCTGTACATATCCTGTGTTTGTTGGGCTATCATTATTCTATTTGTACTCCAGCTTATCAGGTTGTAGTTGATGTATATGTAAGGCTTGTTTTTATAATAATAACAAAAAATTGTATGTCTTTGAAATACTACAGCTTTATTTCTGTATGCTGCCAGGCTAAGAATAAAACTGATCAGTTTTGATGAATGCTCTACTCTAGTGAGCAAATTCAATTAGATATATAAAAAGACAGATAGATAGATAAAAAAGATATACAGATAAATAAGATAGACAGATAAATCTTAGTTTTGCTCTGAAGTATTTGAACTGCCTCTGTAAGGGTATAAAAAGTCTTGTGAAATTATTTGACCTTTTGGAATTTTTATATGACTTACTATTCACAATGTAACTAGTTCTATAGGGGTTTACAAGCATGCACTGTGTTCTGGTTTTATCCTCAGTTTCTCAAATACATATTATTGTTACAGCTCTTACTCTATTGCTGTGTCAATCTTTTCTTTGCATATACTGCCAATTGTCTGTCTTAAATCTTTCATGTTCCAATGTCTCTGCTTGCCGTTCTGAAATGTATTGTGACTTTTTACAACTACATCATTGAAAGTAATAGTTTTATTAGACAGTCAGTTTCATTTTATCTTTCCTAAGTAGCAATTCTAGATAATCTGAATTTTGATTTATAAATATATGTCAGCAAAACTGCAGTTTTACTGACAAATATTCATAAATATATGTCAGTAAAACTGCAATTTCTTTACAGGGACTTCAATCTTGGATAGTAATTACCTAATGTTTCACTTTGGTATTTATCGCCCTATCTAAAATTAAATACCTCATAAAGTATGGTTATGGCTAAAAGTATTTTGTAGAAGGAAAGTATTAACTAGTCAGTGAGAGAGGCTGATGGTCAGAGGGGAGAAGAGAGAAAGAAAATATATATAAGTTACTGACATATACTAAAGCTCAAACAACATATCCAGGGACACAGATTTACAGTTTTAAGAAAAAAGAAATGCCATTTTCATGAGATGAAAATTGAGAAGAAAATTATACCCGTGATTTTAAATATACTTTCCTGCCATTATTATGATTTGATTATAATTTGTGTGTGTGTGTGTGTGTGTGTGTGTGTGTGTGTGTGTGTGTGTGTGTGTGTGTGTGTGTGTGTGTGTGTGTGTGTGCATGCATATCTCTCTCTCTCTCTCTCCATGAGAACAGCATGTTTTTACAATAATGAAAACCAAAACTCAGGATATACTAGTATTTTGCCTATAACATGGAAAGTTAGTGTCCCTAAACATATCATAATGTATCCCTTATGGACAAAAAAGCAATCTGAAAATTACACAAAATATATGCATGCATTTTATTATCGTAAAGGTCTTGCATGATAACAACAAAGCCAGGTAATTTACCATGTGAAGAACTGCTTTCAGTTTGATAAGACCGATACTAATAAGAACCTCCTTCCCTGTGTGATTAAAATAGGTCAAGGTTAGAAGGCATTTTTGTGATCAATGACACCTATATAACTTCCAGAAATACCATTCATGGATCCCCCATTTGACAAATAAAATTATGAAGTGTTGTAGAAAAGCTAGAAACATGGATATAGGCCTCTTCTTCCTCCTTATTGCTGAAAAAGCGAGATAATTTGCTTTTCTTGGAAAAGTTAGTGAAGGGGCGAAATGTTTACTTGAACTAGGCTGTCTGTGGGGCCACACATTTGATGCATAAAACAAACAAACAAACAAAAACAAATAAATCAGAGTGTGTGTTTGCATCTATCTCCCTATTTGTAAAATTTCTTTACAAGAAAAATGCTGTACTACCCTCTGCAGATTTGTTTATTTTTATGAAAAGGGCAATTGTCTTCATCAGACTAGTAGACATCCATAAATTGGAAATAACTAAGAGACATTAAGGAAACCCCCCACTTGATAAAACAATTCTCACTTAGAAGTAGGAGCTCAAACTATTATGTAGAATGGAGAGTGTGAGGCAAAACGGAATAAAGGATGTTATACTTCACTTAGTGTTAATTTTATTAAAGCCATGAATAAATTACAAGTCCCTCTAATAGATTAGAAAAAAATGAATCATTTGAATACACAGTGTGGATGCAATGAACCAAATACAGAATATTATCACATACATTGCATTGGTGGTTCAGTGGTAGAATTCTGGCTTCCCATACAAGAGACCTGGGTTCAATTGCTGGCCAATGCATTGTTGACTTTATGCCACTCACCAGGCTAATCCATACCAAGAGAATATGTCTGGGTACAGCTATGTATAAACAGTTTCTCCCCTGAAAGCTTCCAAACCCGTATACATTTACCTTACAAAACCTATAACTGCAAAAGAAAAAAAAAATGTACCTCTGATTGTCTACTATAAGAAATGTTAATCACTGGCATGATGTCCTGTTGTGTATATATGCCATATGTATGTATGTTCTACTTCTTTTTACTCTAATGTAATGTAATGTGGAGCTTTTTTCCCCTCGCCTCTGCTGAAAATGGACCTGTGTCCACTCGGACTTTCCCAGTAAACAAATGTAAAATAAAAAATAAATAAAATAAATAAAAATGCATTGGAGATGCTCAAAAGGCAAATATGTCTGTAAGCACATGCCCACAGCCCTAAGGAATGTGTGCTCCTGGATAACATCTACAATGCACAAGTATTATCCTGCTCTTAAAAGGAAAATTAAAACTTTGAAACAATTAATTTTCAAAGTGCAGTGCAGCATTGCACTCACTATGCACTTCAAACTTTTTTTAACAAAATAAGATACTTTCAGGAACACATTATGAAAATAACATTTTATTAAAAGAACATACCTCTTTATGCAAAATAAATAAGAAAAGTAGTCCCTTAGAGAGCTTGTATGAGTGATCTGGAAAGCTCATGGAATCCACGTCAATACCAGTTCCAAGACTGACAGTGGTATGCATTTTATTGTATTAGAAGATAGCTGCAAAAAGTCTGCCTTTGGCATGCAGAACTTCATTTCTGGAGTTCGCTGCAATTTGTTTGCTTCCTCTGCCCTGATATGGCCTGTATTTTTTTTTTAATCTTTATCATCCCATTTTAATCTGTAACATGGTATTACATGGTATTAGATTGAGAAATCAATGTTCTGTAGGGTAATTATTTAACATTTTAGATTAAGATGGGTCCTGGGTAATAATTGCTTATAGAAAATATGCATTTTGATGTTTAGTTCTAAAGAATGCAAATGATTGATGTGTGATACTTGGATTTTCATGCTACTCACACTGTTTAAGTTTAAATGGTTATCAAGAACTATGCTAGGTCTTAATATAGCATTTGTTTCTTTGATCTTACATTATACACTAAATTTAATGGCATGCATGAATTAGATCAGTTTGTATGATACCACAATGAAAGTTATCAAAATTCTGGCCGCTAATATTTAATATAATTTATTATGTGGTCTCATTTCTTTTACTATCATGAACTCCTTTGTACTTGGTGATTTTTGAAAGGTAGTATTGAACATTTGCTTGCATGCCCTGTTAATATCGACAGTTATCATTTGTCCCTTTCCATTTGTTTAGTTACAAGAGATGGGATGGGTTTTGAGTAGAAAACAGAGCAGATAGCAGGGTGATTAAAAGCTAGCAAGGCAAACATTACTTCAGGTTCATGCGATACCACTTGCACAGCTGGATTCATAGAATATGAGGTGTTGCTGTAGAGCCTTTTAAATTCCATTGTAGAATCAATGTGCCTGAGAGGATTATGGGAATTAATTTCATAGTCTGGACATTTTACGGGAAAAGAAAGAATTTCTGGTACTTTTCTGTTAACGGGGCAGCAGTTGTCACCAAACATAAATGTTGCTGTGAAGTCAAATGATAAAAGTTCGTCTCAGTATAGTGAAGCCACCCTATAAAATGTTCAATAACACTGACTTGCAACAATTGCAATATGAAATAATTCATCTTCATCATTAACACATTATCACAATGTAGTAACAGAAAACAATTCCAAACGTACCTGAATAAATAAAGCTCCATCAGGCCTAAAGCCTTCCCCCTTACATTTCAAAACTAGGTTCTCAAAAACTGTTGTGAAATATCTTCAAAAAGTATGTAACCAAGAACTAAGTATTCCTCTTTTGATAGTGAATAAAAGATACAATTTCAGAAAAGCAAATGATAAATTAAAGCAATCAAGTGCATCACAGAATACAGAGTATTTGCTCTCCATGATGCTGAAAGGTGTATTCATCTGAATGCTCGTATGGTCATAGCAACCTTTCCACATCAAAGGGGTCTAAAATCAAATCACTGAAGTAAAAAAGCATTTCATTTTTTAATTTTTTTAGGAACTCAATAAAATTCTGTTTACTTGTTAAATAATGTTATAGTAGATAAGGCAGACAGCTGAATACCAAATTCAAAACAAAAGTGGTCACGCTTCATGGTGTACATGTTTGGGAAATGGTAACGTCTAATTTGGGGGACACATCCGTAAGCCACCTTGCAAAGGACATATTCCCACGAGGGCAATAGGCTGTCCAACAGCATGTCCGGAAAAAAAGCTGCGTTTCCTTTCAGTACCATACTGCTTGAGACATTAACATTTGGTGATGTGAATGTACACTTTTCACCCCTTGCATCTAAATGTCAAAATAAGTGTTTGATCTCACCCTTCTAACATCTCCCAAGTGCATTAACAAATACAAGCACATACATTTTAGGAAAAGCACTAGCCTTGCTACCGTAGTTGTTAACCCCCACCTCACCCCAAAAAAACCCACAGCTGCCCTGTTAAAAGTCATTACTAACCTCAGACCCTTGCGAAAAATAGTTGAAAAAACATGATGTACTCACAATTAGTAAGAAATGGCAGGCACTGCTGGCAACACAGCAACAGAATTTGGTGATGACTGCTGCCCTGTTAATGGAAAAGTACTGAATTTCCTTATTGTTATTTTATCTGTAATGGTTAAGCTAGGTGCTGTGATGCAGAGTGACAGATAAGGGATGCAATTTTATTTATTTTTATTTAACATTTGTTGACCGGGAAAGTCCGACTAGGTTCTACAGATCCTGTTTTCAGCGGAGGCCTGGGGAGAAATGCTCCAGAAGCATGTCTTTAGAATGTGGGAGGAAACCCATGCGAATGCAGGGAGAACATGCAAACTCCACACAGAAGGCACTCCAGCCGAGAATCGAACCGGTGAACCACTTGCTGTGAGGCAACAGCATTAACCGCTACACCACTGCGCCACCCAATTTACCATTTAATTAAAGGTTATAAGCTAAGGCACTGATTTGGTTTACAGAGGATTTGGTTTACAGAGGCTATGCTAAATTAAAGTTATATGAGATGATGACTACATGCATGGGAATGTATTTTTCACATAGAAATTCAGTGGAAGAATGAACTAATGAGGTTAATAACAAATGTGACTACGTGGTCAGACATCCAGTTCAGATAGCTGAGTAAATGGAAGGACTGTGAGAACATTAAATGCAGAAGAAAAGCAGTATAATAAACATTTCCTGGCTACAATTATTGCTTGATCAGAGAAGGGAGACAGAGGCTCCTCCACCTGCACCAAATTCACCCATTTGCTCCACAGCAGTAGACATTGAGAATCACTTCACCAGGTAAGAGATGTGTGGTGCATCCTGTCCTCCATCAACATGCCCATTCTGTGGAAAGAGTTGGAAGTTAGGAAGTGGGCCAGGTTATTGGCCCTGGTGGGCAGCCTACCCTCTGCCCTCCGTCTTCCTTCTCCCATGTCTGTTATTTTGAGCTCAGCTATAGCTGCCGTCTGAGGGAAGTTGTACCTACACACCTACAGTCTCACACAGACACACACACACACACACACACACACACACACACACACACACACACACACACACACACACACACACACACACAAACACACTCACTGGACTTTCTTTGGCATACTGTGCGACATGTACATGGCAGTGTGGACTCATTAGGCTCAAGGTCCAACTAATGCATGAGCCAGAACTGCTTCCCTCTCTTTAGGATGGGTGAGCTGACAATGATCAATCACTATCCTCCTCCTTGCCAGCTCTACAAATGCCCAAGCCATTATTTTAACTCAGGACAACTGTAAAATAGTCAGGGCTTTATCCCTCTAGGCCATGCAGATGAATATAGTTTCCAGAGTGGTGGTGAGTAAGTTCCCTTTATGACCTGATATGAAGTATGCTAACTAGGAAATTTATCGCTTTACCTGTAATATAAGCAAGCAATAATGCCCTCCAGGGTGTGTGTTATTGTGGAAATAATGCTGAGGCAGAGGGCCTCTGCATCCCTGGAAGGGCATCATAGCCACAACAACACACACCCTGGAGGGCATTATTTTGCTTAGAGAACGGGCTGTCTGTAAAATTGTTGTGGTTTACTTACTTACTTTTTTTAATTACTATATATTTTTGATGTAAAATAGTTCCTCCTCCTAATGTTTCAGACTTCCTGTAGTATATGTTAATAGTGTTGAAGGAAGCATTTTACATCCAGAATATAACACTTTAAAAAATACTCTGGTATTTACTTTATTTTTGGTCCCTTACTCCTAAGACGTTTGGTTTATTGGCAGTCATTGGAGACTGAAGTTACTAAATGACATACATTTGAGTTTCAAACTTTTATTTTCTTCAGAAAACTCATGCTAACAGAAATCCTTTATTTAATCAAGTTTGTAATTTTATAAGAACAATCATTAAAATCCCTTTCAGTTTTGAGCCTTTGTCACCCCTTTATTTTAAGCTTTATCCAGATTTCATCAGCTGAAAGGTCCAGAGGCATGACAGCTTCTTTACTGTTAATGCTGCCAGTAGTCCAGCTCAGCACACACACACACACAGGCACACCTCTGCTTCAGAAAATGCATGCTAACACAAATCCCAATATTCAAGTAAAATATGTCCCTATTTTGAATCTTTGTCCTCCCTTTATTTTAGACCTATCCAGTTATGTTGAGCTAAGAGTCAAGATAATACCTCTCAACTTTCCAGATTTTTAAAGAATACCCAGATTTTTGGCTCATGTGGATGGCCTGTTTTCCATAAAATGAGCAGTGTTCTGTGAAATCACTGGGAAATGAATTCATTAACTAATGGTAGACATTTGTGTTTTGGACTTCATATCCTTCAGCAAATACATGCTAATGAAAACGCTGTTATTCTAGCAACTTTCTAAGTTTATAAGAGCAATATTTAAAATCTGTCCATATTATTTGGTCCTTTGTTTCCCAGTTATTTGTGGGTCTGTTTAGATTTCTTGTGCTGAGAGGTTGAGAGGTATGAGAGGTACACATGATGGTGCTGCTGCCGGGGCTCTCCTGATCATTCTCACTCTTCATTTTGTCTGTCTCTCTCTCTCTCTCTGTTTCACACACACGCGCACACACACACACACACACACACGCACACACACGCACACACACGCACACACACGCGCACACACACACACACACACAGTCTCTTCTGCTTTCATGCACTCGTTCACTCACACACATAGACAGCATCGTAAATACACACATACAAACACACACACACACACACACACACACACACACACACACACACACACATATATACACACCTTTTTTCTGTTTCATTTATTTTTGATCAGCTCTCTCTTACTTTCATACATGCATACACTCTCATGCAGACATAAACACACATACACAGACACACATGCACACACACAGACACGCACACATGCACACACACACACACACACACACACACACACACACACACACACACACACACACACACACACGCATGCTTTTTATTTTACTCTGTTTTTGTTTTACGCTCACTAAACAGCAAAAGCGGGGCTCAGAGAGCATAAAATAATGTTGCAGTGAAGGGCGGATTTGTTTTTCGGCAGGCATAGCATGTAGATTAACACCCTGCTTGAGAATGTTCATTCTCCAGTCAAGGTGCAATCTACAGGTCGTCCATTCTCTAAAGTGGGAGAATATCAAATGCTGCAGGGTGTGGCTCTAGTCTGCAGAGTAGTTTCCCAATTAAGGAAAGTAATGGCCCAATAAAGTGAAATGTTGGTGTTGCTAACAATAATGTTAAGGAGATGTTGTTGTGTTTTTGTTTTTTAGATCTGCTTACATTATGCATAATATTATAAATACAACAGTAGTCAACTTTATTGGCAATGAAATCCATGGGGTCCTCTTGTAGAAGGTAGATTCTTTAAAATTGTCATATTCATTGACATTTATAATCCCAGAGAATTAGATGGATTGCTTTTTGAACCTGCCATGTATAGGTAACACATATTCTCCTCCAATGTTGGCAGCTTCATATTTAGTTATATTTCTGAAATTGTATTTAAAAAAAAAAAGCTTCTTCCATACAAATTCCCATACACCAGTTCCTTATGATAACTGTTTACATTTAGGGTTAGATGCTCTGTGCCAAAGCATATTTCATTTAACATTACCAAAGCTTATGTGGCTCTAGGCTTAGCTTAAATATACTGATGTTTTGACCTTTCTTATAGCTACAGGAACTCTTAGATGGAGCTTCCTCAATCTTGAACAGCATTGGATAGGTTCTGTAAAAAAAAGGTGTTCAATAGCAGCAGTTTTATTACATTATCAACTGAGCTGATCTCATTGCTACTTGAAACAGATCATATCACTACTTGAAACAGATCATATTACCTGAATCTTGTGAAATTTTTAGTTTATTTATTATTTGTTTACCGGGAAAGTCCAACTTGGAACAAAGCCAATTTTCAGCAGAGGCCCAGGAAGAAATGTTCCAGAAGTATGTCTTTGTAACACGGGAGAATACAGGAGCACCTGGGGGAAACCCACACAAATGCAAGGAGGACATACAGACTCCGCACAGAAGGCATCCCAGATGAGATTCGAACCAGAGAATCTGTGAGGTAACAACCTTAACTACTGCACCACTGCACTATCCTGCATTTAGTTGATAAAGCCTGTGTTTGATCTAATGATAGTGTTAACAATGATGCTATAAAATGAAATAACAATGCATAACTAAATATAAATATGAGTCTTTGATTTTGTAGTAATCTGGTCATCAGGGAAGCCTAGGCATAAGTTTTGAATTTTCCTAGTGAGGAATTTGGCCACAAGTCTGACATTCTATCGTTGTCTATCTTTCTTTTACTCTTTCTGTCATTCACTCAAATATTATTATAACTGCAAGTTATATGGTGTTGCACTTTACTAAAGAATGTGAATGTCCTATGTTGTCATCTAACCACTAGAAGTGTACTGGGGATTGCCTGCTCCAAATGGAACAATTAAGAGTTCCTGTAGCAATTTTATTAGATAGCTCAAAACATCAGTATATTCATGGCAGGACTTTTCCACTTCCGGCATACTTTCTGTAACCCAGTCTTAATCTGTTGTAAAGTAGCTTGGTTCTGTTGTCTGTTGCAGTTAGTACTTTGTGCCAAGACACTAAAGGTGTCTCTGTTTTTGGAGAAACTGATGTAATGGTGTCTCTATGTGAGACAAATGCTTAACCTGTCCACCAGTATGACAAAATTTGTACTGTGTACTGTGTTGCATGCTTTTTCACAGACTTGGCATTCTTGTATGCTAAACACAGAAGCCAGACATAGGCTATCAGGTCAACCAACATGGGATTGTTATGTATTTATCTCCACAAGGTCTTAATTCCGCCACAAAGAAGGAATTAATATAATCATTCTTTGTACTTACCACTAAAAAGTACATTAAGCTTTATTCAGAAATCCATCAGACTTTAAAAATTGCTGTTAACCAACAGATTTTGAACTAATTCCTTTCAGGTTAATCCTCTTTCCCATAAAATGCTTTCCAGTCACTCACTAGTTGTGGCTATAAAATAGCTAAGAAGACAGGTGAGTCATATTACTGACTAACCAAGTATAAAATATTTTCCATGACCTGGAAAAATATGCACAAGGGTCACTTATTCCAGGGATTTTAACCTAGCCTCTGACATGCATAGGTCATGCTGGAGAGATCGATGCATCTCCCAGAGACTGCCACATCTCTGGAACAAACTTCCGATGCACATGCAACAGAGCCCCTCTCTGACCCTCTTAAAATTCAACCTAGATCAATGGATGGGTGACTACAAATTAATTCCTGGGGTGGTGCTCATGTCTGTCCTGGACAGAGAAAGTCTATTAAGTACCATAGGCCCTTACCTCTGCAAACTTCACTAACCTAACCACTGACAACTGGGGTAACTTAAGATAAATATGACTAGGGTTGTAAGGGATCTGGGAGCATTTGCCTAGAAACCTTATATGAGCCTGCGAACCTATGTCCTTCCCTAATACAGAGTGTTTTACAAAACAGTTAATGTGCAGATTCAGAACAACTTTTCCATCACAAACATGGTTTCTGCCTTTATAAAAATCTTAAACTAGATCATAAAGCTACAACTCAAGCAAATAATAAATAAAAGAACAATAGTAAATATTCTTTATGTGACACATTAGAAAAAATAGAAAATATTCATAGTTTTGGTTATATCTGCTTGTTTGTTGGCATACCAGTTTCGGCAACAGCCTTCCTCAGTGCATTGTGTGTGTGTGTGTGTGTGTGTGTGTGTGTGTGTGTGTGTGTGTGTGTGTGTGTGTATATATATATATATATATATATATATATATATATATATATATATATAAGTTGATAGGTAAGTACTATGCTAATACTATATATCAATAGCTATATGTATGTGTATATATATATATATATATATATATATATATGTCCCAGCTGTGAGATTTTACAACAGCAGGAAAAGGTAATTTTCCAACACCCCATAATATGTTAATCTAATATAGCTGTGTATAGTTAGCACTGAATGATCATACATAACTCAATAAAGTTCAGTGAGATGAATGACATTCCTACAAATGTTGAAATTCAATTTTGGGAAAACATTTGCATCTTGTGGCTGTAACTCCTGACTTGATTCACGGCATAATATTACAAAAAGACTTTTCCCCAATTTAAAGCACTATGGAAAATAGAAGGAATCCATAAACACGGTCTGACCAGTAGATATACTTTACAAGGCAGAGGTAGAATAACATCTCAAATCACTCCTTCTATATGAGAATGGAAGGAGAAGACAAAGACACTCATATAGAGGCCCAGAATGAAAATGTGGAAAAAGGAAGCAGCATAGACGCTACACAAAAGGACCAGTTTGGTCATGTTTGGACAATAAAAAGGATCCTGGGGATTATTGGAAGCCAATAGCACCTAATATTATAAGGGGCATCAGAATGAGAGCTGAAAGTGAGTTGATAGGAAGCTCTGAAGTGAAAAGCAATATAAGAGAAGTTTAGAAATTAACAATGAAACTGAGGCAGAAGAAGTTAAGTACTTGAGTGAGGGCTCTCCGACCAAAGACATGGTAGTAAATATGAAAAGTTACATTGATAAGGAAATGCAGAATTCTGAAACCAGTAAAGCTAATCTAAGGCAGAAAATTCAAGTAAGGGCAGATTTTAAGCAATAGGAAGGGCAACATAGAGGAGGTAAAGAAAGTAAAAGAGTGATGTCCACTCACACTAAGATAGAAGGTGAGCAAATTAAAAGAAGAGAAGTTTATATAGATAGCAGAGATAAAGCAGAGGGAGTTTTTTGCCTGAAAATACAATTTGCAGAGCAAGATCTAGACAAATCTGCAGTACTAGTGTTTTTGGGGGAAGGAAGCTACATCTTCCTCCTCAAGGCAAGGTACTGAAGAAAGTAACCCTGAGCTAGTGGACTTGCAGATAAACCATATAACTGTTTAGAAAACACAATGGAAAGATGACACATTAAGCAGCGTAAGAAAGAACATAACTACCCTGGGATTCAGCAAGAAGCTGTGCAGGAATAAGTTATTCCTGCACGACAGGGACTGTTCCTGTTCAGCACGGCAGTGCGCCATGCATATGTATGAAGGCACGCTGCTGTGCTCTAAAATGGATATGGTGCCATGTACGAACACAGAGGGTATATCTGAGAGCAGAGCTCTCACAATACACACCCCTCCCCTGCACTCGAGAATTGCCTTTCGGCAATTTAAAATAAGCAAGAATGCTCGTAAACCCCCCAGCATGTCAGGATAATTAACATTCAAGCTAGAATAAAAACATCAGTCTGCCTTCTTGTAATTCTTTGTACTATTTAGAGTAATAAAACTCAACTGTCAAGAAATTCACAGAATGTCCAAATGTTTGCCTTATATTTCTGGTCTGTTGCTCATAAACTTTGCATTTTCTTGGCAAAGCATTGAAGATTGCAGTTAA
>NC_056728.1:404576155-404583655 GCF_019279795.1 Protopterus annectens
ATACTATTGAATGACTGCGTGGCATGATATGTTTGAGAAAAAAAATCACACATATTTATTTATTTTATTTATTTATTTTGCATTTGTTTACCGAGATAGTCCAACTGGATACATGTCCATTTTCAGTGGAGGCCCGGGGAGAAAATCTGCAAATAGACAAACTTAGATAGATTACACAAGAAGGTGGATAACATTAGAAAATATAAAACAAAGTGATTATGTACAATGGCTTAGTAGTGTTCCCTAGTAGGGACTCACAATTCTCATGGACAGACAAAATTAAAAGCAAGAGATGTCAGATTGGATATAGAGCTTGGTGATGTAGTTGCATGTTATCCACTTGTCCTGCACTACCTTCAGGTGGACCCTCTAATTGCACCATGAGGCCCTCAATCTGGTCTAGCAGATCTCCCAATTCTCTGCAGAGCTCCCTATGCACCAGACCCTGGACATGACTTCAGGTGACAGAATCCTGTCTGTGCCTGCTCCCGGAGGGGGGACGAGCCCCATCTCCTGAGGTGGTTCCCCCTGAAGGTAGTGCAGGACCAGTGGATGAGGAAGTCCCAGGGTGGGTCCCAGATGTGCTGTGGCCTGGTGTCACGGCCAGATGAGGTGGGAGAGGTGGGTCCACTGGGAACGGCCTTCCCAAACATGCTATTGTGTTGCAGTTTTTAGAACATATGTGGGTTAGTAATAGTCAACACAATCCAGGATTAGTTATAACAGCATGCATAGATATTCCCATTAACCCAAAACACCAGATTTGGAACAGTTGCATAGCAAACAGAACACATGCATATATGGAACCACACTGGCCATTACAATGACATGCAGGTTACACTGATAGCAACAGGCCACCAGCGATAGTGTTTCAACATGGAACATGAATAGAAACACATTTCAATATTTGTTGAACAATAGGATATATGCCCCAACAGTAGGTTTGGTGTAAACATACCCATTGATTTGTGTGTTCAGATTATTGTTGCAGATATGGTGGCGGGGGGAGAGATGTCAATTAACAACTATTATATCCTTGTAGTATGAGGTCCTCTGACCTTTTTTCCTGTTTATGTCTTCCAGGTATCATGGCCCGTGAGCACCTCCCTGTGTATACGCCCCAGGAGAATGATATAGTAATAAACTTCCTTGCCCAACATCACAGAACCCACTTTATACCCATGACCCATGATCTGTTGGAGAGGACTGCCCTGTGGAATGAGCTCGTCCACAGGGTAAATTATGTCGACCTGCATAACTGCAGTTATGAGCAGGTGCAACATCGTTGCAATGATCTCATCCACCACTCCCGTCAGCCTGCTGCTGCAGTTAGGACAGACCAGCTAGCCGCAGGTGGGGTCATGCCATCCAGCCCCCACTGACACATGCTGAGGAGCTCATCACCAGCCTTGGGGCACCCACCCACCAGTCAAGCCTGGAACCTGATGATAGCAATGTGGAGGTGGCTGCTACCCACACAATGGATGAGGAGTGTGTAGGTAAGGCCCCAGGACACATTAGTAGACCACTGTTGCTTATCCATCTTCATCTGTATAGTATCTTCATGCATATGTCAGATAACATAGTCTGTTGCTGCAGTGTAGTAATGAACAGATGAGCATAACCTCTAGTATTGTGGGTTTATACTGTTGATGTATTGAAATGCTGCTCCCACCCTGTACCAATGCCACAGGTCTGGCTACTGAAATTACATATCTCACACAACTATGTAGGTCCCACTGGTATACAACTGGGGTAGCAGCCTGTAGCTGGTGAGTATGGAGTTGTTTTTTTCAGGTTTGCCACTACACCGGCCATGTTATAGCCATGGTATTTGCCATGCACACATTTAACACACCTACCCATAAAGCATGCTGAATGTGTGCATGCTGTACATGTACAGCATGCACACATATAACACACCTACCCATAATGCATGCTGTACATGTTCGCTTATTGTTGCTGTTAACAGCACTGCATCACAGTGATGACCATGGTGGCATATCTTGAAGGGTATGTAAGAGTCCTGCAGTATACATAATAACCTGTCAGTGCAAGATGTGTGGACAGAGATGAACATAATTGTGGGACAAATGGCCTACAGTAGGGACATGTCTGAAACATTACCCTTATACAGTGGCTACAACAGTGTATACACCACTATTACAATGGCAACTGTTACAGATCTACACAACAGCATATCATAATACCAGAATCCACACCTTTTACAACCTGTAATGTGATCCTAACATGAGCAATGAATGTGTAATATGGAATCCTATGTTAGGGCAACAAATATGGGGAATACATACCTTAACAAACACTGGAAGCATATGTGTGCACACACTCCAAATAACATATTGTGGAAGCAGTTTTTGAGGTACTGACAGCATTCACTCTTCGTGAGAATGCACCTTTCATCAAGTACATTGCCTTAGTGTCACACCAAGCAATGGTCTGCTGTCCAAGAAGTATGTCCATGACATTTGCCCACTCACCTGCAACAGAAGCAGCCGTGGCTTACACACATCTTACAAACCATGGAACGGATCTCATATCCGAAAGGTAGCACTCAGGAGTGGGAGATGTAGCCTTACCTCACCATTGCATATACCATGGCAAACAGTGCAGACAGTCATGTATGTGACTATGAAGTATGGGACAACATTAATGTAGAAAATAAACAGATGCCCATCCAAGACAGATGACAACACATGTTGCAAACTGTCATGGAGGCTGCCCAGAAACATGCAGCAACACTGAGGGACTTGCAGGAATGTCTAGCAAGTACTGCCTGTGCAGTACCTGTGTCGACAATCGCCTAGACTCTGCATAAGGGTGGCCTATGGGTTAGGGTAATAAGATGGAAGAGTTGTTCCACAGGAAACATCATCCAGGGCTCTCTACAGGTAGCATATGCATAACATCAAGTCTCCCAAAGGCATGTGTTGCAATGTGTAATGGAGTACTGAGACCAAGGCTGAAACCTACAGACAGTATTAATAAAGATACATGTGGTGCACAAGCAACACCTCACTCCACATCAGGCCCACCATCCCCATCTGTACCTTGCTGGTGCCAGTGTACATCTTTAGGTTTGCTGTTCATTCGCAGGAACTAGACTGGTAGACATGGCTTTATGAATTTGGAACACTGCAAAATAGCACTCATGTGTTGCCCATAGTTGTTAAGCATCTGCAATACGGCTGAGGATGGAGAGGGGTGTCATCCTGAAACACAACGATGAACTAAAGCATATATCCAAAGCTCACTAGGAATGGCTGTATCTGAACACAGTCAAGGTCATGAATTGTGCCAGACATAACCTTGACTCCACAGCAATAGTGAAGGCACTGTGTGACCTCCAAGGGCTGTGAACATGAGCTGACCATGCAATCTGGTAGAGTTTGGGGACATTTGTAGGGTTGAGAGACCAAATAATGGCAAGTGAAGATGGGCCATGCTAATATACCCCTTCCAGGAATAGTGACTGCTGTAGTTCACTTATCAGGCCCGGCAACAAACCATCGTGTTAAGGGTGTGCACACTTATGTAACCCACATATTGTATGCACCACAATCAACATCTGCACAATTAACACATTTGTTTGATACTGCATTTGATTGCACAGGTCATAAGTCACATATCAGGTTTGTGTAATGTTAACATATGCAGTATCATGGCCCCATTGCATATCATGGAAGAGGCTGGCATGTCAATAAGGGTGTGTACACTCCTCATAGCCACAGCAAGCTTTGAAGATTGTCAGTGTAATTGGATTTTATTGCTTATACATGGACTGTTGATGATGAGATTTGCAAATCAGAGGTCAGGCATTCTGTATTGACATCTGTCCTCATATCATCCCAGGTATGTGTCAAACAAACACATAGGGGCTGTGAGCAACAGAGCAAACATAACTTCCACACATATACACATTCAGCAATGGTGTGCACACTCGTGAGGTATAGTGCACAGTACATGCCAGGGTGCTGAACGGTCCACAGCAATACTGTGCACATGGGTGCAGTGTGTTCCAGGGGAAGGGGAATCACCTAGCAACATAACTCATGCATCACAGAGATGTATAATGTTGGTAACAAGGATTGAGTGTAGCTGCAGTGCATGCTGTTGAGTGCCATATGTCATGCATGTTGACTGTTGGGTAATGAGAGGTCTGTGTAAAATCTTTGTGCCACATCACGTGTGTGTGTGTGTGTGTGTGTGTGTGTGTGTGTGTGTGTGTGTGTGTGTGTGTGTGTGTGTGTGTGTGTAGAGGTAAGCAATGATGTACAGGCCTTAAATTATGTTTTTTGCTTTCCCCACACAGGTGGCGAGGTGGGTCAGGGGCCCTCCTGCTGGCAAACTGATGTTAGTGTCCATACAGACTCTAACAATGAGGATAGATATGGTGAGGCACAGGCAGGGTTGTCAGGAGCTGAAGCTGTGCCATCGGTTGACATCCCACTTTTATCCACCCCATCCCCGCACACAGTCTCAATGCCTACACATACCCCATCACCAGTGGCCATAGATGAGGGACAGTTGTTGGGTGGTGGAATGGGACAGGACAGTGTGGTGACTATGGCAAGTGTGTCTGTACACAGCAGCCATAGCTGGATCACCAGCGAGGTACAACACAGGCAGATGTACAGGGGTGCTCGTAGGAGGGCTGCTGGCCATCATACCCCTGGCAGAAGTGCCATAGCAGGTGTCACCAGATGCATGTTTCAGGCCATCATGGAGGCACAGGCACATACGTAATGTTATACTAGACAAAGTCTGAGGCTCCAGAGGGCTACACATTCTGCTGTACTTGACAACATCCGTGATCTTCCAGGTGCCCAACATTATTTTGCAGAGATCCTGGATAGACGATTGGGTGAGAAGATGGGAATCCTCGCCCATGTAAAGTCTGTGTTAGAGGATATGGTGGGAGTAGGGCGACAGCCATGTGGACGTAGTTCAGCAACACTAACAGGTGGAGGTCTATGTGGATGTCCAACAAATCACAGCCGCTCCTGTATTGGCAGTACCAGCATCAGCACTGCAGGAGGGGTGCGGTCCACACCACAACACAGCAAGCCACATGCTAGTGGTCCTGGCCAGTCCCAACAGGGACCCAGATCCAGCAGACATTTGTCATCATCAGGGGAGAGTACCATATCTGGGCTTGCACCTGGTAGTGCCCATGGAACCCCTGGCAGGCACAGTTTTCATGTCCGTGGCTGGACATGGTGAACTGTACATCCTGCCATGTATGGTCTGCAGCTGTCCAACAAACCCCTGTATAGGGCAGCCACGTGACAGAACTCTGTGCATACATACAGACACACATCACCAACACAGCTAGGACACCTCCATACCAACACACACCATATCTGCACAGCCCAATTGATAATGAAACCCCCTAATGCACACACATGATGTCAACCAAACAGCTCAGCCTAAGTCTATGGCAAACCCACAACACACCCTGTGCATATGATAATACCTGTGCCACATCCCTGTCATCCATACCATTGATGCAGGGACATGCTATAATGGCTCTGATGCACAGGGTGAATGTACTAAGGTTTAGCAATGTAATGCTGTGTAACAAGTTTTCAGATGGAAAGTTTAATGCTTACATATCAGGATGTGTAGCTGTCCAGCCATGATGCATTATAGCTATTAACACTAACTGATTGTGGTCTCCATAATGTATTCAGTTTGTATTGTAGGTGTCTGTGTGTCAGCAGGATGTTGGTCTGCTGTTGTTTCCTACAAGGGGTATGGCACTGTGGTAACATATTGACTGTGTCATATCCTGGGTACAGCTGAACACAAGTAACAGGTCTGTATAACAGTTACTGCATGTGCCACATGGCTGATAGGTCTGAGGGGTGTATACAAGTGAGTGCATGGTGGCTGATGTCAGCAGCCCTTCTACAGTGGACAATGGTAAGTGTACTGGGTGTCACACACCAAATGTTTGTGAATAACACACACACACACACACACACACACACACACACACACACACACACACACACACACACACACACACACACACACACATAGGCTTTGGTGTTGATGCAATACACAGAGAATACTGTACACATGGATGTACTTAATTTTGCAGTGAACTCATTTTAGCCTATGTAATTCCACAAAGACAAAATAGGCAAAACATCACATCAGTAAATAATCAGTCTACCAGTTTAATGTCATTGATGATGGTACTGGCAGGTTATATATCCTCTTCCCCAATGCAGTGCAATCCTGGAGTTGGTAAACATAGGTGTGCTGGTGTGGGTGGCACAGCCCTCCACTTTGGAAGGCATGGGGTGGCATAGAATCACACATAGTGTGACTGACAACTACTTAACCTGTTAACATAAACTGTATAGTATTACAGTAGACTAAGTGGGGGGATACACACAACAATAACCCTAATGAGGGTGCCTGTGCCCACAACATCCTCACCCAACTATATATACCAACTCCAGTATTGCTGTTCAGCTGTACAGTGGGGAAGAGGGCATTTACACATCTACTACTAGTTTTGATGGAATGAATTTCCACAAGATGATTCCTTTGAAATGTTAGCGTTTGGTAGTCCGTTCTTGGAAAAATGACCTCCTGGGACATGTATTTTCTGCAAACTGAAGTAGATCCCTTCACATACACACACACTTACTTGGCAATGCTGAGAGTAGGACCTCTATGTAGGTACTTATTGCTACTAATGTGTTTGACCTTAATTGCACACACCACACAGCTTTTAGGATGAGGTGCGTCCCGAGTTTCTTGTTAAGTAAAGAACATCACCAGGCCTTGTACAGTATGGTAATGAGGGATGTACTGGGTGTTAATGAACAATACATAGTATGACATACTGTCATATACACACTGACAAACACATAATAGTGATACACACAGCTGAGAGACCTGGGTTTATCAGTGCTAACTACCTTGTCAGTGAGTCCATTCTGTTACAGGGAATTTGCACACAGCACATGCAACATTGGGCTGGATAGTGTAATCAGTTACCTGTATGGTTGATGGTGACAGTAGTCCTCATACAGTGGACCTTGGAACATGTACTGGGGGTACCATGGTGTAAAGACAGTATACCCAGCAACTACACCCTACATTGGCTATTTTACTCACTGAAACCCATGATAATGCTCTGACATACCCACAATCACACATTGACCAGGACTGCAATACAACCCCTTTTCTATCTAATCAGTGCTACTACAGGGATATACATTTATTGCACATGCCACAGGGATAGTAGGGTGAGTGTTTGTCATGGCTCTCCTAATGTCAGCAACATGACTATCCCTTATCATGTATGGCAAGGTGTATTGTATTTGGAAAATGTGGCCTCAGAATGCTGTATCCTAGAAATATACACACTTGCACACATACACACACTTGCCAGAACTCAGAGGGTAACTCTTGCCTATCTACCCATTTGTACAACAGTGTTATGCTGGTACAGCAAGCTCC